>NC_064641.1:223471330-223478830 GCF_023864345.2 Schistocerca serialis cubense | reverse complement strand
ATGTGCGGCTGTTTGCTGATGATGCTGTGGTGTACGGGAAGGTGTCGTCGTTGAGTGACTGTAGGAGTATACAAGATGACTTGGACAGGATTTGTGATTGGTGTAAAGAATGGCAGCTAACTCTAAATATACATAAATGTAAATTAATGCAGATGAATAGGAAAAAGAATCCCGTAATGTTTGAATACTCCATTAGTAGTATAGCGCTTGACACAGTCACGTCGATTAAATATTTGGGCTTAACATTGCAGAGCGATATGAAGTGGGACAAGCATTTAATGGCAGTTGTGGCGAAGGCGGATAGTCGTCTTCGGTTCATTGGTAGAATTTTGGGAAGATGTGTGTGTGGTGTGCGTACTGTAAGACCTTCGGTACACACACCATCAGATTATTTGACTTGTCGCTCTAACGAAGTAGGCGAGTGTCAGCAATATGTCTCATGGTCTTATCGTGGCGTGTTTATCTTCTGCCGTTAGGTCAGACGATAGAAATGCCACATGCACGCTTAGAGTAGCGGATTGACGGTGACCAACTTTAAACAGAACTTGATTAATTTTCACACACATTTATTAAAATAATAAAAATCATAGATATTACGTAATTTGATTCTGGATGCTGTTGACAATTGACAATCTGAAGTTCCTTTGGTCTTGGTATGTTAATCTTATTCTCACATATCTCTGATACTTGACAAAGTGTCTATACATTTATCTTCATGGCTATGTACAGGAATATAGTAATCTTATTAGGCACAGACTGAAACTTGACTACAGACTGGTACAGACTAATGCAGACTGATGCAGACTAATGCAGAATGATGCAGACTGACTAATCGGAGGTCTGTACACTCGTTATAATACCTCGTGCGTTCAGGTAGCACTGCGCGAGTGTGATCCGCGAGGAGAAAAGATTCTACGTTAGCAGCAATCTCATTGGCTGCATTACCCATTAATACGCGGATCGGCGAAAGCAGAATTTGGTCCGTCTCTAAGACAGCACCATCTCGTAGTGCGGAGACGGACGAGCGCTGCGCCTGTGCTGTTGTACTTAGCGGGGCGCGCTCTAGTGGGAGAGTTGTGTACGCGCTGACCACGCGGAACTATGTGCACAACAATGTGGTTCATCTGTAACGGAGACCGCTTATAAAACACTAATACGACCTATTCTTGAGTACTGCTCGAGCGTTTGGGATCCCTATCAGGTCGGATTGAGGGAGGACATAGAAGCAGTTCAGAGGCGAGTTGCTAGATTTGTTACTGGTAGGTTTGATCATCACGCGAGTGTAACGGAAATGCTTCAGGCACTCGGGTGGGAGTCTCTGGAGGAAAGGAGGCGTTCTTTTCGTGAATCGCTACTGAGGAAATTGAGAGAACCAGCATTTGAGGCTGACTCCAGTACAATGTTACTACCGCCAACTTATATTTCACGGAAATACCACAAAGATAAGAGAGATTAGGGCTCGTACAGAGGCATATAGGCAGTCATTTTTCCCTCGTTCTGTTTTGGAGTGGAACAGGGAGAGAAGATGCTAGTTGTGGTACGAGGTACCCTCCGCCACGCACCGTATGGTGGATTGCGGAATATGTACAGGGTGTTTCAAAAATGACCGGTATATTTGAAACGGCAATAAAAACTAAACGAGCAGCGATAGAAATACACTGTTTGTTGCAATATGCTTGGGACAACAGTACATTTTCAGGCGGACAAAAGTTTCGAAATTACAGTAGTTACAATTTTCAACAACAGATGGCGCTGCGGTCTGGGAAACTCTATAGTACGATATTTTCCACATATCCACCATGCGT
This sequence comes from Schistocerca serialis cubense, assembly GCF_023864345.2. Lineage (NCBI taxonomy): Eukaryota > Metazoa > Arthropoda > Insecta > Orthoptera > Acrididae > Schistocerca > Schistocerca serialis. Next base: position 223,477,025 of record NC_064641.1, on the reverse strand, counting down.
AGCAATAATATGGCGTAGTCTCTGAATGAAATTACCTGAAACCTTTGACAACGTGTCTGGCGGAATGGCTTCACATGCAAATGAGATGTACTGCTTCAGATGTTCAATTGTTTCTGGATTCTGGCGGTACACCTGGTCTTTCAAGTGTCCCCACAGAAAGAAGTCACAGGGGTTCATGTCTGGCGAATAGGGAGGCCAATCCACGCCGCCTCCTGTATGTTTCGGATAGCCCAAAGCAATCGCACGATCATCGAAATATTCATTCAGGAAATTAAAGACGTCGGCCGTGCGATGTGGCCGGGCACCATCTTGCATAAACCACGAGGTGTTCGCAGTGTCGTCTAAGGTAGTTTGTACCGCCACAAATTCACGAAGAATGTCCAGAAAGCGTGATGCAGTAATCGTTTCGGATCTGAAAAATGGGCCAATGATTCCTTTGGAAGAAATGGCGGCCCAGACCAGTACTTTTTGAGGATGCAGGGACGATGGGACTGCAACATGGGGCTTTTCGGTTCCCCATATGCACCAATTCTGTTTATTGACGAAGCCGTCCAGGTACAAATAAGCTTCGTCAGTAAACCAAATGCTGCCCACATGCATATCGCCGTCATCAATCCTGTGCACTATATCGTTAGCGAATGTCTCTCGTGCAGCAATGGTAGCGGCGCTGCGGGGTTGCCGCGTTTGAATTTTGTATGGATAGAGGTGTAAACTCTGGCGCATGAGACGATACGTGGACGTTGGCGTCATTTGGACCACAGCTGCAACACGGCGAACGGAAACCCGAGGCCGCTGTTGGATCACCTGCTGCACTAGCTGCGCGTTGCCCTCTGTGGTTGCCGTACGCGCTCGCCCTACCTTTCCAGCACGTTCATCTGTCACGTTCCCAGTCCGTTGAAATTTTTCAAACAGATCCTTTATTGTATCGCTTTTTGGTCCTTTGGTTACATTAAACCTCCGTTGAAAACTTCGTCTTGTTGCAACAACACTGTGTTCTAGGCGGTGGAATTCCAACACCAGAAAAATCCTCTGTTCTAAGGAATAAACCATGTTGTCTACAGCACACTTTCACGTTGTGAACAGTACACGCTTACAGCGGAAAGACGACGTACAGAATGGCGCACCCACAGACTGCGTTGTCTTCTATATCTTTCACATCACTTGCAGCGCCATCTGTTGTTGAAAATTGTAACTACTGTAATTTCGAAAGTTTGTCCGCCTGAAAATGTACTGTTGTCCCAAGCATATTGCAACAAACGGTGTATTTCTATCGCTGCTCGTTTAGTTTTTATTGCCGTTTCAAATATACCGGTCATTTTTGAAACACCCTGTATGTAGATGTAGGTCGCAGCAACGAAACAACGACCTGAAGATGGGTTTGAAAGAAATCCGAAAGAGGTCACGGTTTGATTCAAATAAAAACAACACTTCTGGCTAGAAGCCTTACGTAGGGATGTGCGGATACTTGTGATCAGATGGTGTACTTTCCGGAGTCCGGTGCCCGCAGCCGTGTCCCACCTAGGTAGTGAGCAGTGCTTCGGCGGGCGGCCTGACGCCAAGTTGGAGCTTTTCCACGGCGGGCGACGCCACGCCCAGGTAAGCGCCGAGGCCGGTCCCGTCGTGGAATGGCGCCGCCTCCGTCGCGACGCGCGCGTCACGGCGCCGACGCTGCCACGACGGAGGGCCGTCACCGCCCCCGCAGATGTGGCCGGCCGGCCGGCGCTTTGTCGGCGGCAATGCGCTCCGCGTTTACGGGGAAGCATGCAGGTACACGGCGGCGTTGCCAAACTTGGCTCGCCAGTTGTGCCCCTGGTTCCCCTCCCTGTCTCTGCTGGCCCGTCGGCGGCGCCAACAGACTCGCGGAGTGGGGCGCCAGCCCACTCGTCCCTTCCCTGGCCCACGCTGTACCTGGATCCGAACAGCAAAGTGATTGACAGCTAGACAAGGAAAAGGGCGGCGTTGTCGCTCCGCTGCTAACCGCCCGCCGAATGTGGCCGCGTCAACAATAACTGTGCAATTCACTGCTAACTTCCTTCATACGTTTCCCATTAACCAGCAGTACAGACTACAACTTATCTTAGAAAATAGATTAAGAAAAGGCAAACCTACGTTTCTAGCATTTGCAGACTTGGAGAAAGCTTTTGACAATGTTGACTGGAATACTCTCAAATTCTGAAGGTCGCAGGGGTAAAATACAGGGAGCGAAAGGCTATTTACAATTTTTACAGAAACCAGATGGCAGTTATAAGAGTCGAGGGGTATGAAAGGGAAGTAGTGGTTGGGAAGGGAGTGTTTCCGGGGTGTAGCCTATCCCCGATGTTATTCAATCTGTATATTGAGCAAGCAGTGAAGGAAACAAAAGAAAGGTTCGGAGTAGGCATTAAAATCCATGGAGAAGAAATAAAAACTTTGTGGTTCGCCGATGACATTGTAATTCTGTCAGAGACAGCAAAGGACTTGGAAGAGCAGTTGAACGGAATGGACAGTGTCTTGAAGGGAGGGTATAAGATGAACATCGACAAAAGCAAAACGAGGATAATGGAATGTTGTCGAATTAAGTCGGGTGATGCTGAGGGAATTAGATTAGGAAATGAAACGCTTAAAGTAGTAAATGAGTTTTGCTATTTGGGGAGCAAAATAACTGATGATGGTCGAAATAGAGAGGATATAAAATGTAGACTGGCAATGGCAAAGAAAGTGTTTCTGAAGAACAGAAATTTGTTGACATCGAGTATAGATTTGTCAGGAAGTCGTTTCTGAAAGTATTTGTATGGAGTGTATCCATGCTTGGAAGTGAAACGGGGACGATAAATAGATCAGACAAGAAGAGAATAGAAGCTTTCGAAATGTAATGCAACAGCAGACTGTGGAACATTAGATGGATAGATCACATAACTAATGAGGAGGTATTGAATAGAATTGGAGAGAAGAGAAATTTGTGGCACAACTTGACTAGAAGAAGGGATCAGTTGGTAGGACATGTTCTGAGGCATCAAGGGATCACCAATTTAGTATTGGAGGGCAGCGTGGAGGGTAAAAATCGTAGAGGGAGACCAAGAGATGACTACACTAAGCAGATTCAGAAGGATGTAGGTTGCAGTAGGTACTGGGAGATGAAGAAGCTTACACAGGATAGAGTAGCATGGACAGCTGCATCAATCCAGTCTCAGGACTGAAGACCACAACAACAACAACAACAACAACTGAGTTCGCCTCGCCGAATCGTAATGGCCTTATCGGTTTTGTTCTCTCTTTCTCTATGAGCTGTTGCGGAAAGGCTCCTGCTCACCTCATTAGCACTAAGAATGCAGTTATACAATTCACCATCTGACGATAAAGGCGTAAACCAGGGGTTCCAGCCTTTAAGCTTTCCTCCTGGGTCACAGTGGAAGAAGAGTTTTTGTTTCGGCCGTATATAATACATCTACCACTAACAATAACAGCAGAGGAGAAAAAAAAAGAAACGCAGGATGGGCCGATGAAAGAAGAGCATCATGTACATGATGGGGTTTCAAATTTAAAATAGTTTGTCATAAACGGAATTTTATCGATTTTTTTTTTTTTACCTATCGTGTAATACATCCTCACTTCCTGTGCCGCAATGAAACTTGCTTAGGGCGACATGCGACTCGCGGGCCGCGGATTGGACACCCCTGCTAAACCATCAAAATGTGTAGTGGGAAAATAAACGAGCGACTGACGCAGTAAAGTTACTTATATTTAGCACCAGTCGCAGTCCTCACGACGACGCCCTTTATAGACAAAATACAATGACGAAAACTAATCACAATATGTTTGTTTGCATGGCCATCTTCTGTAAAAGCTTTTGAAATCAGTAATTATTGGGGGAGGCAGGGGGAGAGGGGAGGGAGAGGATGAGACGATTGAGGAACCAGGTGTCATACACACCGAGGCACTGAATGCCGTTGCTCTATTTTTACAGTAAGCAGGATTGATTTCGTTTGGCTAAGCCAATGTCTGGAATCTCTAGAGTGAGAATGAAGGGAAAAAAAACAGAATAAAATGGGCGAGTGTTTCTCGAAAGTGAACTGAAAGCAAGTGATACGAAATATAAAATGTTCTATCGTGCTTTTGTAACTAGGTTGACACTTGCCGACGAGTGACGCGAAAGTAATTTTAGTTGAAAGGCATCCCCAGGCACATAACATGGTAATCGTTATAATATACGATACACCTACGGATGTGTAATACAGTGAATACCGCACTATATGAGTGAGGATGAAACTTTTTGGCTTGGGAATATTTCAGTTAGTGGAAAGCAGTGAATATAGCTGTGGAAAGAAAAAATATAATAAAAATCGGAAACAAATAGATTTACCTTTCGTCCTAAGATCCTTTTGATGTGTTTCAAGCGGTTGTATATTAACCCTACGCCACTAAAATAGTGATCAATTAACAGAAAATCCGCTGGATGCGACAAATACTCCCATAGCATGAGAAGGCATTTGTGGGGCTCGGTGTTTACTTTACACAAAAACGAAGCTTCATCATCATCGCTTTTCAGACTACACGGCTGTTAAATGGCACACTGCCACACACACGAAATAACTGATCAGCACAGGGAGGACTGCTCACTTTAGGGACTGTTCGGACATCTAGCCGTCACCGGAATGCCGTTTGTGGGAGTTTGCAGTTTCCGCAACCCAAATACTCTTCTTCGTTACAGAAATTTCTCAGGGTTTCCCACTGCTTTTCATCACAGCGATCACACCTGAGGTGATTTGCAAACAACGACAATCCTTAAAGTGGCTCAAGCCAACTTGGGACACACCGGCGTCTCGCACACGCCGAAGGTTGCTGTTATTTGATGTTCGAACTCCAAATCTTCACAGTTGGTAAAACCTCTTTGACCAAAGAATGTCTCGTATCGGCAAACGATAAAAGTGACCCACTTGCAAGGTCTAGAATATACTGCATACCACGAACACGTTAAAAAGTCTGTGTTGAAGTGATTGATCAATCAGTAGACATCAGGACCACCGAGCATAAACGGCATTGCGTGGAGAAATTGGCCGTGTGAGGTCGACTACATTATAACACTCGCCGACACGAAGCTCTTGCTATAGAGAAGAGTCGTCACATACGCTTGTTCAGGAAAGCTACACAAACATGACGACAGCGTCAACAAGAAAGAAAAAAGCCTAAGGTGACCAGGTTCTAGAATCCTGTGGTGCAGCGAACGTCCGTTGCATGTAGGAAGAAGAGCCTCTTAGTGGAAAAGCCCTCGGACGTTGGCACACCAGGTACATACGACATGCTGCCGCGAGCTGGACTCCAATTCACCACCAGCAATAGAGGGCTAAGCTTTAACAATGCCAGCCACTCCTGCTGACGAAATGACAGAAAAATCATAAAACAAACGTCGGCCGAAGAACCTGCGACAGAAGCCAAGAGGTAATGTGCCAGAAGAGCCTTAACAGCTTTGGAAGAGTAATTATCTAGCGTACCTGTTGGCATTAAAGGCCACAAGTGTACATTTGACTTCGTTACTTATAAGTTGTTTTTTGAAGGAGAGTAAACTTTAGTGTTTCCACAGTACTAATTGTGTTATTGTTAAGTGCATTATTACAGTATTCGTACTTTTTTACAGACCTCTGAAAAATATTGTTTTCATTAATTCTCTATTTGTATAAATAAACTGATTATTATTTGTGGACTTTGAATGAGAATCAGT